>NC_057808.1:514246700-514290288 GCF_018294505.1 Triticum aestivum | reverse complement strand
GCCAAGATGGGCCTTAGTGGAGAAGAGGAGGGGCGGCCAGGGCAGGCCGCGCGCCCCCTCCCCCTCTAGTCCGAATTGGACAAGGAGGGGGGCGGTGCCCCCCCCCTTCCTTCCTCTCTCCCTCCTCTTTCCCCCTTCTCCTACTACAACTAGGAAAGGAGGGAGTCCTACTCCCGGTGGGAGTAGGACTCCTCCCTGGCATGCCTCCTCCTGGCCGGCCGCCTCTCCCCCCTTGCTCCTTTATATACAGGGGCAGGGGGCACCTGTAGACACAACAATTGATCTCTTGGATCTCTTAGCCGTGTGCGGTGCCCCCCTCCACCATAGTCCACCTCAATAATATCGTCGCGGTGCTTAGGCGAAGCCCTACGTCGGTAGAACATCATCATCGTCACCATGCCGTCGTGCTGACGGAACTCTCCCTCAAAGCTCGGCTGGATCAGAGTTCGAGGGACGTCATCGAGCTGAACGTGTGCTGAACACGGAGGTGCCGTACGTTCGGTACTTGATCGGTCGGATCGTGAAGACGTACGACTACATCAACCGCGTTGTGCTAACGCTTCCGCTTTCGGTCTACGAGGGTACGTGGACAACACTCTCACCTCTCGATGCTATGCATCACCTTGATCCTGTGTGTGCGTTGGAAAATTTTGAAATTACTACGTTCCCCAACACTTTGTCCCATTCAACCCCTTCGAGCTAACCTACTTTGCGATGGCTCCACACCTAAGTCCTTTCACAAGGGCATCTGTCGTGTTAAATGCATGACACTACCCATGCAAACCGCCATTTCGGGCCGCCGCCCTGGCATCCAATGCCCGAGGCACTACCGATCGCCCACATCACAATGAGCCAATCATGGTAGTAGGAGCAGAAGACCCACCTTCCACCCCGAGCCTGGCATTAGCCACCGGGTCTGGGTCGACCGCTCCATCGTAGGAGCGCCCACACATGCGGCCCCAATCAGTCTTAGTGGACTGGGGGGCACAGCCCAATGAGTCTTGATGGCCACCATTGAGCAAATCTTGGCCCGAACCCTCTAGCCTAGCCCTGGGCTAGCTCGAACGTCGCCATGCCCGTGGCCATAAGTACAGATCCGCAAAGTGCCCAGTAGCGGTAGCGAGCCTAACTCGGACCCACACCGCGAACATGCCACGGTCAAGAAAAGAACAATGGAAACGATAACGCCCGAACGTCCGGGTTGTAGATTTTCGTCCCGAACGTGTTGCCTGCCGTCGGATTAATTGCACAGATCGTAAAGCACTTGGCAGAGACACGACAGCAGTGAGAACTCGTTCGCTGAAAACTCGCCCGGCCCGAACGCGACCTTATCCACTCATCTTCCTCCCCACACTCACTCTCTCCATTCCCCCATCTTCTCTGCTCCGGTCCACCTCCCCACCGCGGTCTCCGCGCGCCGGCTCCGCCCTCTCCTATCCTTGCTGCTGCGGGCGTCCCATAGCGCGTCGGCTCCGACCAATCCTATTTGCGCTGGTGGTGGATGCAGTGCGGCCACCTCGAAGCGGCGTGGTGAGGGTCGTGGAGCGGAGTCCTGGAGGCGCGGGCAGCGGAGGGTGACTAGAGATAGATGTGGACGGCGGTGGGTGACAGGAGTTGTCGCGGACAACGGGACGGCGAGGAGAGGTCTTGGCCGGCGACGGACTCGCGAGACCGCTCCTCTAACGACGTAGCGAAGGGCGAGGGGGACAGCTCGCAGACGGGCGGGAGGAGCCTGTCAAGGGCACGGCAAGGTGAGGTCCTGGTCGACGACGGACTCGCCGAGCCACTCCTCTGACGACGTAGGGGAGGTCGGGGGGAGGAGGGCGCCTGGAGGTTGTCGGCGCCTACATCGTCGTTATCCGCGATGGCTGTCGGAGTAAATGGCCACGGGTAGCCTAACCGACTGCCCCTGGCTCTTCCAAAAAATTATCAGGCCTTTGGGCCTTCAAGCGCTCCAAGCATCGGACCATCTTCCCTGGCCGGCTACCTCTGAAGCCGACTAACGGAAGGCGGCCCAGCCTCAGCAACCTCCCCCCCAGGATAACCACGGGGTGTCCGACTCCGGGAAGCCGGCCGTAAAGGATGCCGACTTCCCCGAAGCCGGCCCCGAAGAACGCCGATTCCAAGAAGCCGGCCAAGACCGCAACCACCAAAGCTACGCCACATAACAGTGACAAGACGGCGTGTGTCCGCAGTGCGGCCCACTACCCCCGAAATCCGAGGCAGGCATGGCCACAGGACGCCGTACGGGACGGCCGTCTCCCGTCCGGCTCGGCACTGTAGCCATGCTAGCCTCGACGTCACCCACGGCAGACGCCGGTACGGCCCACGGGCGGCGGGCCCCTTCAGCCAGAGAGAGGCGCGGAGGCGGCCCGGCCTCCCCCAGTCGTCCAAGGGCGTAGCCGGCCCCCAGAAGTCGGCTACCCACTCCCTTGAAGCATGTGCCACATTAAGGAGACAAGACGAGGTAAGGCTACAGTGAGAGCCCTCGAGGCGGCCCACTGTAGCCACGCTTACCTCAACGAAGCCCTCGTCATCAGGGGCGAGGCTAAAGTAAGCAGCCGCCGACAAGATCCTAGGCGGTGGGGTCGGTCTGTCGACCAAGGGGCCGGCAGCCGGCGGGACCCACCAGTCGGCGGGCCCCAACAGCCGGCGGAGAAGCCGGCGAGCGTAGACACGGACGGCTGGGACCAGTGCCCAGCTGGATTACAATTGTACCCCCGGGGGGTAGGCCTATATAAACCCCCCAGGGCACCCATGCAAAGGGTTGGCTTCGGAGCATAGCACACACACCATAGAAAGAGAGAGAAGCAAGAGCTAGCCTTGTTCTTCTTCTCCCTTGAACCCATCAGCTCAGGGAGCGATTGTAGCTACTTTTCCTGATCTAGTGATCATGCGGAGACCCCGCAGAGCAGGACTAGGGGTGTTATCTCCTCGGAGAGCCCCGAACCTGGGTAAGATCCGCCGGCGTGCATGTCTTCGCCTCATCCCGTTTCCAGGCACCGGCGATGTCTTATTGGCACCCACAATGATAAGCCACCCATTGGCATATGTCGCACCTACCACCCGACATTTGGCGCCCACCGTGGGGCCAGGTGCACCGTCGTCCGGAGACCTGTTCTGGACGGGAACCCTCTTCCTCCCCCGCGAGCGCAGCCAGCCTGCTGCGCCCGATGGCGTTTGCCTCGACGCGCTGCAAGGCGTCGACGACGCCTGCACAGCGAGCTGCCTCGCCGATCTGCTCGGCGACACTCGCATCCCCGACGAGCCTGCGTCTGACGCAGGCACGGACTACCCCGAGAGCCGCCTCACCAGCCTCCTCGACCAGCTTCACGTCTCCAGCGAGCCTGCTGCAGATGTGGAGTCGGTCGGCTCCACCGACCCGATGCTCGTCGACTCCGACATGGCATCGCTCGACGCCTACCCCTCCGACGTGGTGGTCTTCGACGATCCTCTCCCTCGAGCTGACAGCGGCAGCAGCGCTGTCACCGAGGTGTTGGTCATCAGCCACGCCGCCAACTCGGGCGAGAACGCCCACGACGCCCTGCAAGCGGCGATGCACGACCTCTCCGTCCCCATCCCGGCCAGTGCCGACGCCGAGACCCTGGAGGCACGCCGCCTCGCCCTCATCACGGAAGGCCAGAAGATAGCCTCCATGAGACGCCTCACCGAGGCCCACCAGCGCGAAGTCGACCGCGCTGCCTTCGGTACGCCACCGCCTAGCGGCCCGAGCCGAGCCGGCTTCGTCCAAAAGCGCGGCGCGGCCGTCGCCAGCATGCTTGGGGCAGATCGCCCCGTCTACGCCACCCCGCTCGAGAATCTGCGAGCCGCTCAGGCAGCTGCAGAAGAGCTCAATGGGCTGGGAGCCGATGAGCTCCCCTACATGACAAGACGGATCCAGCAGCTGATCGACGCGGCCGCGGAACGGCACGAAGCCGGCACCCGTGCTGATAGTCATCCCCCGCGCCGGGAGCACGCCGCGACATCCCGCTCACCGACTGCGAGCGGCGCCCGCCAGAAGAAAGACAAGGAGCCGGCTGCTAGCCGCAGCCGGACTCGCATCACCATCGAGCGCGACGCGGAAGGCCGCCCGCAAGCGGTGGAGCACCAAGGAAATCTGCCTCCTCCCCCGCCTTGAAGAGAAAGACGTCTCACCCCGCCGCCTATCACGCACCCGACTCTTGGTGACCGACTCGGCCGCCGAGAAGGAGTCGGCGAGAACAACGTCTGCCACCGGATCGACTGCCTTGCTCGATCCTTGGCGTTAGAAGAAGAAGACGATGTCGGCCCGCCATGTTTTGGCCCCCGCATCCGCGACGAGCCCTTCCCCAAAGGGTTCTCGCTCCCCAGAGACACGCCCAAGTACAACGGCTCAGTGAAGCCGGAAGATTGGCTCATCGACTACTCCACGGCCGTCAGCATAGCCAACGGCAATCGGCGCGTCGCCGTGAAGTACGTCCCCCTCATGCTGCAAGGCACGGCGCGCACATGGCTCAACAGCCTCAAGCCCTACAGCATCAACAGTTGGCTGGACTTCACGGAAGTCTTCGTCCGCGACTTCACCAGCACCTACAAGCGCCCCCCCCCCCCAAGCCTCGCCAGCTCTCCCTCTGCGTCCAAGGACCCAACGAGTCGACCCGCGACTACTCATGCGATGGGCCGAGCTCCGCAACTCCTGCGAAGGGGTGCACGAGGTTCAGGCCATCGAGTACTTCACCGCCGGGTGCCGAGAGGGCACCCTCCTCAAGCACCGACTCCTCTGCGACGAGCCGGCTACCCTCGATGAGTTGCTGGTCATCGCGGACAAGTACGCCACGGCCGACTCCTCGATGAAGATCGAGCTTCGAGTAGACGCCTCGGGGAAGGTGATTTCTCCGGCTCCCAAGACGCCAGCTGGCGACCCTAATCGGCGCCCCTACCAGAACGATCACAAGCGCAAGGCCCCCATGCCGACTTCCACCAGTCGGCAGGTGGCCACAGTTGAAGATGAGCAGCCCGAAGAGCGGCCTGCTCCCAAGAAGAAGGGCGGCAGGCCGGCTTGGCAGCCGGCTTTCTCTTACGAGCAGGCTCTTGACGCCCCCTGCAAGTTCCACAGCGGCGGGAAGCCGTCTATCCACACGACCCGAAAATGCCACTGGCTCACGCGAATCACCAAGGGCGAGGGATTGCTGCCGCCTCTGCCTCCCGGCCCGCCGCCTCCAGCCCCCCAGCAGCCGGCGGTCGGCGCCATCCAAGACAAATTCCCTGAAGAGCACGCCGCCTATGTCGTCTTCACCAGTCAAGCCGACGACAAGCGCAGTCGGCGCCGACAGCATCAAGTTAATGCAGTCGCCTCTAGCGCCCCCGAGTTCATGCACTGGTCAGAGAAGCCAATCAGCTGGAGCCAGGCCGACCACCCAGAGGTGATGCCCTCTCCTGGCTCCTATGCAATGGTCTTGGATGTCACCCTCGCGACGGAGAGGCGAGCTGCCCGATTCTCCCGCGTCCTGATAGATGGCGGAAGCAGTATCAACATACTGTACCGCGATACCATGGAGAAGCTGAACATCAAAGCAAAGCAGCTTATGCCGAGCCGCACCGTCTTCCATGGTATCATCCCCGGCTTGTCTTGCTCCCCAATCGGCAAGATTAAAATGGATGTTCTCTTCGGAGACAAAGATCATTTTCGCCGAGAAGCAATCTGGTTCGAGGTAGTGGATTTGGAGAGCCCCTATCATGCTCTGCTTGGCCGACCTGCTCTGGCCAAGTTCATGGTTGTGCCCCACTACGCCTACCTGAAGATGAAGATGCCGAGCTCGATGGGGATCATTACGGTAGCCGGCGACTACAAGAAGTCCATCGAGTGTGCCATGGCCAGCAGCCGGCTGGCCGAGTCCCTCGCGGTGGCAGAAGAGAAGAAGATGCTGGAGCGGGTTGTGGCCATGGCCGGCAAGCAGCCGGCCCTGTCCCCCAACCCCAAAGATTGTGATGCGCAGGGCTCCTTCCAGCCTGCCAAAGAGACGAAGAAGATACCTCTGGACCCGGAGAACCCGGAGAGGTTCGCTGTCATCGGGGCGAACTTGGACAGTAAATAGGAAGGCGAGCTCGTCGACTTCCTCCGTGAGAATCGAGACATTTTTGCATGGTCCCCAAAGGACATGCCGGGTGTCCCGAAGGATTTCGCCGAGCACAAATTACATGTCCGCGCCGACGCGAAGCCGGTCAAGCAACCCCTCCGCCGACTGTCAGAAGAGAAGCGTAGAATCGTGGGAGAAGAGATAGCCCGGCTCCTTGCCGCTGGCTTTATCATGGAAGTGTTCTTTCCAGAGTGGCTTGCCAACCCAGTTCTGGTTCTGAAGAAGAATAACAAGTGGCGTATGTGTATAGACTACACCAGCCTGAACAAGGCCTGCCCAAAGGATCCGTTTGCTCTGCCACGGATTGACCAAGTGATAGACTCCACAGCCAGATGCGAGCTGTTGAGTTTTTTGATGCGTACTCAGGGTACCATCAGATCAAGTTGGACCCAGCTGACCGCCTGAAGACTGCCTTCATCACACCCTTTGGAGCCTTCTGCTACCTGACTATGACATTCGGCTTGAGGAATGCCGGTGCCACTTTTCAGCGTTGCATGCAGAAATGCCTCTTGAAACAACTCGGCAGAAATGCCCACGTCTATGTAGACGACATTGTGGTGAAGACGGAGAAGCGCGGTACCTTGCTGGAAGACCTGAAAGAAACATTCGCCAACTTGCGCCGATTCCAAATCAAGCTCAACCCCGAGAAGTGCGTGTTCGGAGTACCAGCCGGCCAGCTGCTAGGCTTCCTGGTCTCCGAACGCGGCATCGAGTGCAACCCCGTCAAGATCAAGGCCATCGAGAGGATGGAGATTCCCACCAAACTGCGAGATGTGTAGAAGTTCACCGGCTGCTTGGCCTCCCTGAATCGTTTTATCAGCCGACTAGGAGAGAAGGCTCTCCCCCTGTACCGACTCATGAAGAAGTCCACTCACTTCGAGTGGAACGACCAAGCCGACCAAGCCTTCCATGAGTTGAAGAAAATGCTGACCACTCCGCCTGTCCTGGCAGCGCCGACTGAAAAGGAGCCCATGCTCCTCTACATCGCTGTGACTAGCCGAGTAGTCAGTACTGTTGTTGTGGTCCAGCACCCGGAAGAAGGCCGAGCCCAGCTAGTCCAGAGGCCGGTGTACTACCTAAGCGAAGTGTTGTCCAGCTCAAAGCAGAACTACCCGCACTATCAGAAGATGTGCTATGGGGTATACTTCGCCGCCAAGAAACTGAAGCCCTACTTCCAAGAACACCCCATCACGGTCGTGTGCACCGCCCCGCTCGCCGAGATCATAGGCAGCCGGGATGCATCCGGCCGGGTGGCTAAATGGGCTATTGCACTGGCGCCCTACACGATCTTCTACCAACCCCGCACCGCCATCAAGTCCCAAGCATTGGCCGACTTCCTCGTCGACTGGGCCGAGACCCAGTACCTACCGCCGGCTCCTGACTCTACCCACTGGCGGATGCACTTTGACGGGTCCAAGATGCGCACCGGCTTGGGAGCCGGCATCGTCCTCACCTCTCCCAAAGGCGACAAGCTCAAGTACACACTGCAGATCCACTTCGCCGCCTCCAACAACGTGGCTGAGTACGAGGCGCTCGTACATGGGCTCCGGCTAGCCAAAGAGCTCGGCATACGCCGGATCCTGTGTTACGGCGACTCAGACTTGGTGGTCCAGCAGTCGTCTGGCGACTGGGACGCCAAGGACGCGAACATGGCGAGCTATCGATTCCTCGTCCAGCAGATCAGCAGATACTTCGAAGGGTGCGAGTTCCTTCACGTGCCAAGGGCCGACAACGACCAAGAAGATGCCCTAGCACGGATCGCCTCCACCCGACAAGCCATACCGACTGGCGTCTCCCTCCAGCGCCTCCTCAAGCCGTCTATCAAACCGTCTCCAGAGTCGGACTCTATCTTCGTACCGCTTGCGCCAGATGCAGCCAGATTCGACTGGAGGAACCCCGCAGGCGGCACGGGGACTTCGACAACTGGCCCGGCGACTGCCGTAGTCGCACCCGGCCCGGGGACTTCAGAACCCGGCCCGGGGACTGCAGCAGTCGGCCCGGGGACTGCAGCAGTCGGCCCGGGGACTGCAACGACACAAGAAGCGGTGGCCGACTCCAATTCCACGCCACCCAACCCACCCACCCGAGTCATGGTGCCTACACTAACAGAAGAAGTCACAGCTCCATCATGGGCCCAGCCCATCCTCAAGTTCCTAGTCAGCAGAGAGCTGCCGGCTGATGAGATCTCAGCAAGACTAGTGCAACGACGAGCCGCAGCATATGCAATAATCAATAGAGAGCTTGTGAAGCGCAGCGTCACTGGAGTCTTCTAGCATTGTGTCGAGCCAGAAAAAGGAGTGGCAATCCTCAAGGATATCCACCAAGGCGAATGCGGCCACCACGCAGCCTCAAGATCACTTGTGGCCAAGGCTTTCCTCCATGGTTTCTTTTGGCCGACTGCCTTGGAAGATGCTAAAGAAATAGTCAAGAGCTGCAGAGGATGCCAAGTTTTTAGTTCCAAGCAACACCTGCCGGCTTCTGCACTCAAGACCATTCCCCTCACCTGGCCTTTTGCCGTCTGGGGACTGGACATGGTGGGCCCTTTCAAGACAGCCCGCGGCGGCTTGACGCATCTACTTGTCGCTGTGGACAAGTTCACAAAGTGGATCGAAGCAAAGCCGATCAAGAAGTTGAACGGGCCGACTGCCGTGACATTCATCACCGACATCACTACTCGGTACGGCGTGCCGCACAGCATCATCACCGACAACGGCACGAACTTCGCCAAAGGAGCACTGGCACGTTTCTGCGCGACGCAGGGCATCCGACTGGACTTAGCGTCCATTGCCCACCCGCAGTCAAACGGCCAGGTCGAGCGAGCAAATGGACTCATCCTCTCCGGCATCAAGCCCCGACTGGTTGTGCCACTGGAGCGATCAGCCGGCTGCTGGCTCGATGAGCTGTCGGCTGTCCTCGGGAGTCTGCGCACTACACCCAACAAGTCAACCGGCTTCACTCCATTCTTCCTCGTGTATGGTGCCGAGGCTATCATCCCAACAGACATCGAGTTCGACTCGCCTCGGATCACCATGTACACGGAGGAGGAGGCCAAGGAAGCAAGAGAAGACGGCGTCGACCTACTGGAAGAAGGCCGGCTGTTAGCACTCAGCCGGTCCGCCATCTACCAGCAAGGGCTGCGCCACTACTACAACCGCAAGGTCAAGCCAAGATCCTTCCAAGAGGGCGACCTTGTGCTCCGGCTAATCCAGCGAACAGCCGGCCAGCACAAGCTCTCGGCCCCGTGGGAAGGCCCCTTCGTCATCAGCAAGGCACTAGGAAACGACTCCTACTACCTGATCGACGTGCAAAAACCAAGAGCACGCAAGAGAGACGACTCCGGCAAGGAGTCGGAGCGACCATGGAACGCAAACCTCCTGAGAAGATTTTACAGTTGAAAGCAGTATGTATCATGCTACCCTTTTTGTATTAAGTACAAACCAACAGGCCCCCCGAACAATACTCGGGGACTGCCTTTGTTTATCTATGAATGACAAGTGTCATATCCATGAATGTATTATTACATTTGATTTCTTGTTGGGCACCGGGTTCGACTAGTCGGCCCGGGGACTGGCCGCCTTGAGCTATATTAAAAGTTCTACCTGAAGTCAGACAAGTAGTGTGCCGACTCCCGAGTCCTCTCTTGCTGAAAGTCGCAGATCGAAGAACCAACTGTCCGACTAGCAAGAGGCAAGGCAGAAAGGATGCCCACACGAAAAACGGCTAAGGACCAACGAACTTATATAGCAAAAAGACGGCCTCCAACCACGCTCGCCGGCTGTCAGAACAGCCGGCTGGCCGGCTTCCTAAAACACTTAGCTTTAGTCCAGCACAGCTAGAGTACTTCCCCCCCCCCAATTGGCCAAGCACTCCTCCAGCTACAGATTGCAGAGCAACTGTCTGATTGGGGAGGCGGCAACCAAGGGACGGCGGCAAAGGAAACAGCAGAAGGATAAAAAGCAAAGTACGAGGAAAAGCCAAATGCATGCATAAGTTATATATACATATAAAGGCCCCCCAACAGGCTGGCAATCGACATGGTTCGAATACACCCCCAGTGGGTGGAATTGTGCAGACTTAACAAAGCATTGTTCCAAAAGTGACAAGACAGGAAAACAAAAGATGGCAGACTAGACAAGGGCGCGGTGCGGAAGCCGAGCTGGTCGGTGGAGACGGCCTCGCCGGCTGAAGGAGTGGCCGCCTAGCGGGTCTCGGCTTGGTCACCACCGGTGGCAGGCGACGCACTCGCGCGTGACGTGGTGCTGGAGGCGCGGTCAGGCTGATGCTGGTCGGCTGCTCCACCAGCCGGCTCGGCATCTTCACCTTCCTCCTCCTCCTCTTCGCCCTTGTCGATGGAGTCGATCTCCTCCGCCGAGTCTTCACCGTCTGCCGGGTTCAGCCCGAACCACTCCTCCGGCTGGGCGACACCGTTGTCATCTACCTCGGGGGCGAAGACGCTGGTGTCGGTGTAGTCGGCAATCGCCGAAGCCCGCCGGATGATAGCCGGCCGCGCCGGCTCCAGCTCCGTGTCGGCTTGCTGCCGCCTGGTAGCCAGCTGATCCAGGCTCAGGCCGAGATACCAGGCCTTGACGAACTCCAGCGCCCGCCTGGCGCCGGACCGAGCCGCCGAGGCCTTCCAGGCTTTGAAGCGGCCGACTGCCACCTCCAGCCAGTCGGCAGTTCGACTGGGGGTGCGAGGAACCACTTGGCCGGGCCAGAGGGCGGCCAATACTTGCGCCCCGGCACGCTGAAGCCGGCGGAGCAGTCGGTGAGCCGGCTGGATGCGGGCCTGGATCGCCAAGAGTTGCTCCTCCAGCGAACGGCCGGCGGTTGGCGAAATCTCGAAGCCAGCCTGCCTTCGCGCTTGGCGGCGGGCCTCGATGATCTGGTTGGCGGCGGTAGAATAGCCAGGGAAATACTCTGTGCAAGAAAGAAGAAGGAAAGAAGAGAAAAACACCAAGTCAGAAAGCGAGCCAAAAGTGGCAGACGGCAAAAAAGGACGAAGAAGTAGGCGGCTTACCGTCAACCAGATCTTCGATCTGACCATAGCCAGAGACCAGAGTTTGCCTTGCTTCAGCCCAGCCAGCCGCCTCCGTCTCGTACTCGGCCTGGAGGGCGGCTTCACGGTCCTGCACCGCCTTCAGAGCCGCCTTGTGGCCTTCCTCCTGGTCGGCCAACTTCTTGGCCAGGTGGTCGCGTTCCTGCACCAAGGCGGCGAGCTCGGCATCCTTGGCACGAAGGGCAGTCTGAGACTCTCCCAGTTGTGCCCTCGGACCGGCGTTGGCCGCTGCAGAAACGGCAGAAAAAGAAAGAACAGTAAGAGGAAGTCGTCAAGGAAGATCCGACCCGACTGCTCAGCAGTCGGCCCGAATCTCGGGGACTACACCCAGTGGGTGCGCTGACGCGCCCCCACATGAGATAAAGAACAAAGCACGTACCCCGGCTCTTAGTAAGGTCGGCGGTCTTCTGGGTCAGCTCCCGAGCCTGGGAGTTGAAGGCGGCCGCACGAAGATTGTGGTAGTCCTGCAAGATAGACAGAAGATCGAAGTAAGAACGAGAATAGCAAAGCCAAATCCACTAAGAAGTTCCAAGCCGCCTGCTCAGCAGCCGACTCGGAACTCGGGGACTACACCCAGTGGGTGCGCTGACGCGCCCCCACGGAAGAAATCAAGACCAAGAAGAAGCAAGATAAGAAGACTAACTCGGATGGCCGCCCGCGTCGCAAGGAACTCATCGGTGTACTGCCTCAGCGCCGTAGCATGAGCCTGGAGCCGGGTCCAGACGTCCTGCGCGGCCATGTACATCACGGCCGTCCCTCTGCCCGGCGTCCACCCCGAGGTAGCGCTGGCCACCTCCACATCCTGGGCCGACGAGCTGGAGCCCGCGGCCGGCTGCGGCTCCGATGCGGCCTTCTGTGGCTCTGACGCAGCCTTCCCCGCGCGCCGGCTCGGCGGCATCCGGACCGCCAGATCAGTCCTCGCGGCCGGCTCGCCCCCCGCCGACTGCGCAGGCGGCAGATCAGGCCGGCCGCCTTGAGCCGCCCCAGTCGGCGGGGTCGGCACCGGCGCCCTCTCCAGGACGACGACGTCGTCGTCCCTCTCCAGCCCTGGCTGGTCGCCGCCGGCTCCTTCTAGCGAGGGCTCCGGGGCCCCAGGCGCTACGACACGCAGCGGGGTGACCAACAAGGCCCCCTCCGCCGCGGCCGCAGCTACGGCCTCCGCTTGGGCCTTGGCTGCGGTGTCGGCGCGTGCCTTCGCCGCCTCCTCCTCCTGCGCCGCCTGGGCGGCGGCCGCCTTCCGTGCCTCCGCCTCCCGCGCGTTCCATTCTGTTGCTTCCTGAAGGTCGGCACGGGGGTCCACGCGGCGAGTGGTGCTCCCGGACCCCCTCGGCGACTCGACGACGGAGGCGGCAGCCGCCCGCTCAAGCGACAATGGAGCTCTGGTTGTTTGGAGAAAAAGACAAGGGTTCAGGAACCACCAGAGAAAAGAAAGAAAAGAGAGTATACAAAAGAATTCAAACTTACGCCGACACAGTCTGTGGTTGCTTCACCGTCTTGCGGAAGCGAGCCGCCTTCGCGGCCGCCTCCTCCCGCCTGGTCGCCGCCGCCCCGCCCCTGGGTTTCTTCGTCCGACTGCCGAACAAACCCTGGGCGGCGCGACGCTTTTGCCCGCCGTCCCGAGCAGGCGGTGCAGCGGAGGAACCCGCGCCGCGTCCAGATGCCGGCCGGCGGCGCGGGACGACTTCGACCTCATCGTCGTCCGGCCAGTCGTCGAAGGTGACTCCATGCTCGGAGCTGCCTGCTTCGCCGCTGGCTTGGCCACCACCCGGCTTGGTGTTGTCGTCCATGGCGGCCACCCCCAAGTCGGGGTCCTCCAGGTCGTGCTGCGTACGGTCGGGGACGAATCGGCGCTCCGCATCCGACCCGCTGGCAGGCCGAAGGAGAGGACTCTGTCGAAGACAAGCCGACTAGTCAGAGTCGGCCAAAGGAACTCAGCGACAAAGCTAAGAGAAAAAGAAGGGACAAGGAGAACATACCGTGGGCGGTGGATTGGCTCGGCTATATGGCTCCTTGCCGAACTGCCACTCTTCGGAGAGTTTGCAGTTCGCGAGGTAGTTCACCATATAGACAACCTCCGCGTGCGGCATGTCCTTGGTGCACATCCGGCTCGGATCGAGCTGGCCGCTCATCTGACAAATCAGATGAGGGCGGCTCTGGAGCGGAAGTACCCGGCGCGTGACGAAGGCGGCCAGCAGGTCGGGCCCCGTCAAGCCCTCCGACTGGGTCATCGCTCGCACTCGGGCGACGGCTGCGGATCCAGCCGGCGTCAGAGTCACGGCCCGGTAGGACCACTAGGGCCGCCTGCCCTCCGGTGGGCCGGCTACGTAAGCCGGCAGGTTGATGTAGTCGCCCTGCGGGGCGATGCTCCTGACGTAGAAATACGACTTTTGCCACAGCTTCACCGACAGGATCAGCGTGATGATGGGGAAGGGGTTGTCGGCAGCCACCCTCCGCCCCGCGATGAAGGCGCCAGTCTGAGCCGGCACGCCCCGTGAACGCGTGCCCAGCTTGGACTGGAAGAACTCCCCCCAGAGCTCGAGGGTGGGGAGGACGCCGAGGTAGCCTTCGCACAGGGTGACGAAGGCAGACAGCAGCACCACCGCGTTCGGGGTGAGGTGGTGCGGCTGGAGCTGGTAGAACTCGAGCCAAGAGCGGAAGAAGGCGCTCACAGGCAGGCCAATTCCGCGCAAGAAATGCGAGCGGAAGACCACCCGCTCGCCCTCCCGCGGCACCGGCGTAAGCTCCTTCGCCGGCGCGAGACGGACCTCCACCTTGTCCGCGCTGGGCAGCCGCCGCGTCTTGCGGAGGAATTCGATATGATCTTCGTGGACGTTGGAGCCATCCCAATCCCCGCCATATTTCTCCGTGGCGGGAGGCATGGTGAACACGAGCGCGGCGGCGGAGGAACGAGTAGTGGAAGAGCGCGGCGGCGAGGCGCTGTTGCAAGAAACGGCAAGAGAAAGAAGATGGTGGAAGGAGGAGGAGCGTGCGAGAGCCTGCCGCCCTCCCTCTCCCCCTACTTATACCTTCGCGAGGTGAAGCCGGGGAGGCCGGACGTGGGGTGAGACGTGGGATTAACTGCACCCACTCCCCCATGCCTCGCGATTATTACGCCCTAAAGGCGTGCCGAAACTGCCGCAAGGAGACGTGCGGGCGGTTTCGGGCTGCAGAGAATCCGCGCCTGGGCCTGGGCGTGGACGTGGCGGGCCCCCGCCCTGCGGCAACGTCCTGTCGCGCGCGTGGGCTGGCAGGCTCTCTGGCCGAGAGGGGCCACGTGGTTCGCAGACGGCAAGTGGCCGGCCCGCGGCCCGATGCACGCACTGGCGAGCCCCCGCCCTCCGACTCCGGAATTTTCGACCAAGGCGGCGCGCCTAACCAAAGCCGGATCCCAGCTGCCGACTAGTCAAGATAGGAAGCTGACCGAGCTTCTCAACTCCTACCCAACCTCGAAGCCCAATCAGCTTCGGGGACTACTGTCGGAGTAAATGGCCACGGGTAGCCTAACCGACTGCCCCTGGCTCTTCCAAAAAATTATCAGGCCTTTGGGCCTTCAAGCGCTCCAAGCATCAGACCATCTTCCCTGGCCGGCTACCTCTGAAGCCGACTCACGGAAGGCGGCCCAGCCTCAGCAACCTCCCCCCAGGATAACCACGGGGTGGCCGACTCCGGGAAGCCGGCCGTAAAGGATGCCGACTTCCCCAAGCAGGCCCCGAAGAACGCCGATTCCAAGAAGCCGGCCAAGACCGCAACCACCAAAGCTACGCCACATAACGGTGACAAGACGGGGTGTGTCCGCAGTGCGGCCCACTGCCCCCGAAATCCGAGGCAGGCATGGCCACAGGACGCCGTACGGGACGGCCGTCTCCCGTCCGGCTCGGCACTGTAGCCATGCTAGCCTCGACGTCACCCACGGCAGACGCCGGTACGGCCCACGGGCGGCGGGCCCCTTCAGCCAGAGAGAGGCGCGGAGGCGGCCCGGCCTCCCCCAGTCGGCCAAGGGCGTAGCCGGCCCCCAGAAGTCGGCTACCCCCTCCCTCAAAGCATGTGCCACATTAAGGAGACAAGACGAGGTAAGGCTACCGTGAGAGCCCTCAAGGCGGCCCACTGTAACCACGCTTACCTCAACGAAGCCCTCGTCATCAGGGGCGAGGCTACAGTAAGCAGCCGCCGACAAGATCCTAGGCGGTGGGGTCGGTCTGTCGACCAAGGGGCCGGCAGCCGGCGGGACCCACCAGTCGGCGGGCCCCAACAGCAGGCGGAGAAGCCGGCGAGCGTAGACACTGACGGCTGGGACCAGTGCCCAGCCGGATTACAATTGTACCCCCGGGGGGTAGGCCTATATAAACCCCCTAGGGCACCCATGCAAAGGGTTGGCTTCGGAGCATAGCACACACACCATAGAAAGAGAGAGAAGCAAGAGCTAGCCTTGTTCTTCTTCTCCCTTGAACCCATTAGCTCTGGGAGCGATTGTAGCTACTTTTCCTGATCTAGTGATCATGCGGAGACCCCGCTGAGCAGGACTAGGGGTGTTATCTCCTCGGAGAGCCCCGAACCTGGGTAAGATCCGCCGGCGTGCATGTCTTCGCCTCATCCCGTTTCCAGGCACCGGCGACGTCTTATTGGCACCCACAATGATAAGCCACCCGTTGCCATATGTCGCACCTACCACCCGACAACGGCGGCGGCCTCGACGCTTGTGGCCGCGGTCGCCTGTCCTCCGCGCAAGTAGGTCCAGACCGATGAGCCACCGGCGCGCTCCATGATGAAGGCGTCGGCAAGCTCAAACGTCTCGCTGACCTTGGCGCCTCCTTCAGCGGCGCCAGAATCCCCTGCAGCCCGACGACGCTGGCCTCCACTTTGGCAGCGGCCGCTGCCCCTACAAGGGCTAGGTCCTGGCGCAGCACCAACAGATGCGCCGCCTGCACGAGGATGTTGCAGGCTACAGGTTCGTTCAATGGACATTTGAGCTCTCTATCATCAGTCGGGTCGATAGTTGAAATTGTCAATGTGGAATCGAATTACATTGTTCATTTTTTCACATGGCAATTTTTGTTGTGTTCATTTGTGTGCAAGCTATGGAAGATGAATGCCCTATGATTTTTGCATACCATGGCATTTTAAGTTCATGGAAGCATGGCAATTTGTAGTTTATAAACATCACTGATGAGTTCATTTTTCACATGGCAACTTTTGTTTTGTGTTCACTTTGTGTGCAAGCTATGGAAGATGAATACCCTCGGATTTTTATGTATCATGGCTTTTAAGTTCATGGAAGCATGGCAATTGTAGTTTGTGGGTAATGGCAAATTATGTTTTCCTTTTCCAACAATGGCAAACTATTTCTATTTTATGGGTCCATGTCAATATATATTAATTACACATGGCAAATGTATGTGTCGTGGCAACTCTTTTCCACTATATGATTGAGACGAAGAAAATGCACACTACATACATGCCTTGTTCTTTTGCCCAGTCAAATGGCCTTCAACTGTTTATTGGTTGGCTGATTCGTATTGAGTTTTAATTTGTGTTAAGAGATAGGTTAGTAGTAGGCCATGATAAAATTAGGAGAAATATTCAAAATAATGTGGCAATTTCTATGGAGTGACACGACAAATAATCATATGACATAATTCATAATTTTTTTCTACTCAAATTTTCCATTTATAGAGAAATTTTGCATTTGGTCGCATGGCATTTTTTTCCAATAGTGACACGGCACATGTTTCAGGTAGCGACCTTGCCATGCCCCTACCAAGTAGATCATGACAATTTTTGCCATGATATTTCGGTAGTGACCTTTGTCATGACCCTACTATGTAGACCATGTCAAATTTGTTTAACATTCCATGTCGATCTATTTTATTTAAATAGCATGGCAGATTCATATATGCACAGTTGCCACGATCTTACGGAACTACTTTTGCCATGGTATTTACTATTTTTTAAATTCTTTTCTTGAAGGAAGAAATAGAAGCATGGCAAAAACTCTTTTCTGCACCGTGGAAAATTTAGTTTATACAACATGGCAAATTTAGTTTATGTCCATGGCAAATTTAGTTTACGGTCCACGGCAAATTTAGTTTATGGTCCATGGCAAAATGTATATTTTAGACCATGTCAATTTTAGTTGATACTTTTTCTAAGTATTATATGAAATTTTTAATTCATTTCCATGGCAAATTTAACTCTTTTTTGCCAAGGCAATTTTACTTTAAATGACATGATTTTTTTTACTTTAACAACATGGCAATTTTTACTTTATTTTTCCATGGCAAGTTTTACTTTTCTTTGCCACGGCAATTTTACTTTAAATGACATGGTAAATTTTACATCATTTTGCCATGGCAAAATTTTACTCTTTCTTTGCCATGGCAATTTTACTTTTAGTGACATGGCAATTTTTACTTTATTTTGCCATGGCAAGTTTTACTCTTTTTTTGCCATGCCGATTTTTACTTTTAATGGCACAACAATTTTTACGTTTTTTGACATGGCAATTTTTACTCTATTTTTGCCATGGCAATTTTTACTTCTAATCTAAGGTGATGCATCAAATAAATCTCTAGATGAAACTTCTGCTAGCTGCCATGGGAACATGGCAACTTTTGTAGAAATGTCAAAGATGGCAAATTTGAGTATAACATAACAAACTTTTTTTTTGCAAAACATGGTAAATTGTTGAAAAACTTTTAGTAGATTTTCCATACTATTTTAGTGTACTTACATTCTGGACACACGAGCATGTCAACTTTCTTCATAGCATGGCAAAAGACCATGGCATTTTTTGTGGTGCAAACGAACAATGTCTATTTTGTCACAGCAAAAATAGGGCTTTTTTGTTCTTGTGGGCTTTTTTTTGTACAGAGAAAAGGCCCGTAGGGGCGACAGGAAGGAGCGTTCGGGCTGGGAGGCCTCTCCTCCCGAACCATTTCGTTCGTAGCGTGCAGCCTGTCACACCGAACTTCTCGTTCGGTCTGGGAGGCCGCCAGACCGAACGTTCGGTCCTTATCGACGTCCAAGAACAATTAGAAGGGGTAAGCACCAACACGGACAAGTCGGTCCCTTTACATGCGCAACACTGAATGTTGTCCACCCCCGTTGACCAGGTCCACGCCACCCGCTACAGCCAACCGCCCTCAACGGCAACCTAGATCACTGCCGCCCAACATCAACAGCAGTGCCGCCCCAGTGCCACCCAGAGAGTCCCGAGTAGCACCACCACTCGGGTGCGAACCCCACCTGAATCCGCACTAGCACCAGCACAAGGACGACGTCCTAGAACGCAACCTGCATGGCAACCTGGACCGGACACCACCAGCCCCCTAGGGTAGGGTTATCAGGAACCTCCTGACGGCACACACGTCCATCCGATATCCCGCGCGCAGCCACCGCACAGCTCGCAAACAGCAAAGTCGTCATTGCCTACCCACCGCAAACGCCACTGCCACCCGTGCCTGCAGCCACGCCCCTGCCCCTAGGCGAGCATGGGCCTTTGCGCGTCTAGGCAGCCCCGCGCCAACCTTCGGACCCGAGCAAAGGAGAGGAGATGCCCACCGCCGCTAACTCAGCCAGGGCTTCGCCCGGCGGCGCGTGTTGGCGGTGGCGGGGGAGGGGGGACGGGAAGAGAGGGCTGTCGGTGGGATCGATACTCTTACGTCGAAAAAGCAACAACTAAACTATTTGCACTTGCAAGCCATCAGCCATCCTCGCAGACACGACCAACATATCCATGGATCCTCCGAGCACCACCACAACTTTGTACCGTCAGCATCGATGGAAGCTCCAAACCACCATTGCCGCCCATGTCCATGGCCGCTCAAATATGGCGAGGCAACACCCAAACACATTGCTGGTAGGAAAGCCAGCGACCGTGTCCATGCGGTTGGACGTTGAGGCCGGACTCCGCCTAGCCCAAGGAGGAGCCACGAGAAAGAGGCCCCGCCTAACCACCGCAAGGGGCTTTGCCCGGCCATCCTGGGCCGGCGGCGGACAACGGGCTAAAACGGTGCGGCAATTCTGCCGTCCGAGCAGCCCGCAGGAGGACGTGGGACGAAAGAAGTGACTGAAAGTCCAAAAAGGTGATTTGGTGCATCACTAAACCATAAGGTGACATTACATATACTTTATCATGATATTTTCAAATCATTACTTTCAGCTTATAGGTATTCTTAGAAAAATCCGAGCATCTGCTGGTCATTTTTGCCTTGTACTCCTTGGAACACCGAGATTACGTGCTCTGGCCGGCTGCCGACGAGTTGTGGTGCGTCGTCGCTGCAAGGAACCTCGCTGGTCGGCCGGAGGGCGCACACGAAGTTGTACCGTGCCGTGTGCAGCACTCTGTAGACCAGTAAACGAAACGAGCTGAGAAACATCAAACATGGTACTCTAGCTACTGTACCTGGCTGGAAGGAAAAATCAGACACGTTGTATGTACCCGGACGGGCACCGAGACCAGCATGCAGCAACCTCTCGGCCGCGCCGTGGCCTGCTCTGGGTCTCCCGTTCAGAATTCAGATTCCTCCCAAGTTTTGGTTTCAGATTCACAGAATCCACACGAGAGGAGGCGCCTCGTCTGCCCGGTCCACACACGTACGTACGCGCCTTGTCAAATGACACGCGGGGTCACACGAGAATTTCATTTTCTGAATCTCTTCCTGCCAAATTTACCCGGAATTCTTGAATCTTCAGCTCCGTGGCCAGTAGCACCAACCGGTCGCGGCCGCGTGTCCGCCCGGCGTGGGTTTTTCCCCTGGTGGTGCTAAGCTGAAAATCGCGCGCGTCCTGGGCCTCAGAAAATTTGGTTGGTGAGCGTCGCAGCCAGCGCCAGCGCCAGCCACGACGACCCAGCAGCAGTTCAACACCACCTCTTCTTCCTCCGCCGGCCACTTACTTGGGCACCTCCCCCAGCTCCTCCCTTGGTTTTTATATACCACATACTGACACCAACCAAGGAAATCACTAGCTGCTCACGGTGACGGTGAGGATGACCGGAGTTCAGGTGATGCCGGGGGTGGGCGCGGTGACCACGGTCGACGTGAGGACGGAGGGCGGCAAGGCGGTGGCGGGGCTCGCGAGGAGGCGTGTGGCGGTGGGGAGCAGCTCGAGCACGAGCCTGTTTGCTGGTGACTGGAGGAGGAGGCCTCGCCGGGCGACCTGCTCCGTCAGGCTCAGGCAGTGTGGCCGGGGCAGGGGCGGCAGGAGCGGCGGCCTCGCCATCGTCAGCAACCTCGGGGGCAGTTACGATGTTGGCTTTGGCGACGTCGACTTGGTAATTCATCAGCCGCTACTCCTTCGTCTACTTGTTGGAATTCTTCTGCTTCTTGTTCTCAATCATCCATATATGTCATGTGCGAAGCAAAAGAAAGCACCTTGGGGAATTTCTTGGAACATCTCTTACCAACAGCTCCTCAGCTGAAAGATTCAGATGATTTTGTCTATGTATGTACTAGTACATGGTCAAGAATAGGTTTTATTTCTTTTTGTTGTTACAGCTTTGTTGCTTGAGGGGAATGAATATGTGAATAGTAGTATTTCAAGTTTCTCCAAGAAAAGAAAATGAAAAATGTTTCCTGTTCATGATGATGCAGCAACTGATGAACTACTTTACCTACAAAGCCGTGAGGACCGTGCTGACCCAGCTCTACGAGATGAACCCACCCAGCTACCGTTGGCTCTACAAGTAACAACATATTTATCTCTCTCCAGTATGAAAATTCTAACAATTAATTAGTACTGGTAATTCTGTTATTAAATCTTGGATTCTTGTTCCCCTGACAGCTTTGTTGCTGTAAACAAGCCCACCGATGGCAAGCTGTTCCTCCGCGCTCTTGGAAAGGTATGAACAGATCTGGTTCTTCTTGCACTGCTACAAATTAGCACGCAAAATTCCTCACATGAATATATGTTTTCTCTTGCTCTTGTAACTTGCAGGAGAGGCAAGAGCTTGCAGAGCGAGTGATGATAACTAGGCTTAGCTTGTACGGCAAATGGATCAAGGTAATAATATTTTCCTTACCCAATCAACATGCCACTAAGTTTCACCGCAAAAGGAGAAACATCCACTAATTTTACGCACGACCTGCCGTATACTTTGTAGCTGCTTAAAAATTTAAATTATTATATATTAGCATCTGATTTGCTCATGGGTACTTAACGTGCAGAAATGTGACCACGCAAAAATGTACGAGAAGATCTCCAACGAGAACCTGGAGCTGATGCGAGAGAGGCTCATGGAGACGGTCATCTGGCCCACCGACGACACCAACACAGAGAAGATCGGCTGATGCATGCGGTTTCAGTAATTTCAGCCGCTGAAGTTCATTAATTAATTAGCTCATCATCGGTTAATTAGGTAGAGCGAGGACTATGCATACACGATTGAGTCAAACATGTGTATATATGTATGTGATCTACTAGCACAGAGTGTATATGGTTCGATCTTTTGGTGAAGATACTATGTTTGTGTTGGTGTCGGTGTATAATGTGCCGCCTGTGGTGTTGATAGGCACATTGACTAGCTGGGTTAAATGTATGGATTTAGTCATCACCCATCAGTGCAAGGGTGTGTTTGAGCCCGGAGTTATATAAAAATGCTCACGTGTTATGTGCCTCTCCATCTCCGTTTTATGCATCTCTCAATACTGTCATTACAACACTACAGAACAAGTTTGTCTCCACCACCCCTTATGTAAAAGCCATAAGTTGTGGCCGATCTAAAATGTCCGAACCACTTACGATTGCATTTGACGGTCCTAGATTGATTCTATGTTTAACACAACACAATACACTTTGTACCTTTGAACTTAAGATGCAATCCTAGATTGATTCTATGTTTAACACAACACTATACACCTTGTACCTTTGAACTTACAACAAAGTACTCATGAGTCATGACTATCGTTACTTATACGGAAAACCACACCATTCGCTATGAGAAATTTGTTGGTATATAACAGGTTTTTGGTTATGTTTGTTGGAAACATCATATAATGGCCTAAATCTGGTTTCAAATTTCCTTCAGTGATCAAAAGCGGGCTAACCAGCCCCAATCGGGTGACACTTCTTTATGTTGAAATGATGATTACTGTTATAGATATACGAGTAACATAATTACTTAAATAAATAAAATAAAAATGTTCATGCTTTAGATGCTACCCTTACTCAACGTTCAAACTTTTTTTTCGAAGTACACAAAGAGTTTAAAAATATCTATAATGTTAATAAATTCAAATCACACACTTGTAGTTGAAACTTAATTTTGAACAAAAAAGGTTTATATTTAAAAAGTTCAAGTTTTGAACTAGTAAGAATTAATTAAATTTTAACATGTGCTTGCAGCAATCCAGGGCTGGCTCCTAATATTTTCAAAAAAATTGAAAAATATTTCAACCTCAAACATTTTAATAACTATCTATTTTTTCTTAGACCTTCTATTTCTTATGGGGATCGCTATTTTTGAATTGAAATGGCGAAAAAAAAGGAAAAATAATGGGCCAAAGCCCATTTCCTGTTCCTGCCCTTCTATTTCTCTTTCCTTTTCTCCCACCAGTAAATGGGCCGAAGCCCATCTTTGCTTTCCTTTTTTTGTCCTTTTTTTGTTTACACACCGGGCCGTGGACCATAAGTTAACCGAGGTCAGCCCAAACTACCAATTTGTCTCTGCTTTCTTCCCTTTCTTCTATTTCTCCTTTAAAAAAAATAACATTAAGACCAACTTATTCTTGTAAACAACATAACTAACGAAATCCATCTCTGCACCTGAGCTCATCTGCACCCGCGCTGACGAAAAAAATCAAAACAAATACTAGAAAAATTCAACAAATTCCATTTTTTTGTGTGGTAGAAAATTTTATGCATGAGGTCCGCTCCAATTTTCAAACCATTTGGACATCTGAGGAGGTCTCAGAAAAAAAGACAAATTGGGGGTCTGTAAAAATACTTACTGTTCATGTACTGTTTTGGCCCGGTTTGTCATTTTTTCAGAGAGCTCCTCAGATGTCCAAATGACTTGAAATTTGCAGCGGGCCTCACGCATCAAATTATCTACTGCACAAAAAAAGTTTGGGTTTTTTTGATTTCGTTTTGAATTTTATATGAATTTTTTTCTAACCGGGTGCAGATGAGCCTGGGCACCAAAACGCCCTACTGCATAACGAATTCATATTAACCAGCAAAGATATTAATATTATGTGAAAATCTTCTTAATATTTCCACCTTTGTATTTGTATCATCTCCAAAAAAATTAAGTATATATATTTTGAAATGGAACTAATAAAAAAAATGGGCCAACGCCCATTTTTCTCATGTACCTTTATTTTCTTCCCATGTCTACAACTAACGAATGGTCCAAAGCCCATCTTTACTTCCCTTCTACTTTCCTTTTTCCTTTTATTTTTACCCACTGGGCTATGGACAATAAGCTAACTGAGGCCAGCTCAAACTACCCAGCTCTCTCTATCTTTTTTCTCTCTCTTTCTTCTATTTCACACTTTTAGAAAAACCAAAATTAAAATAAACTTAGTCTTTTAAAGAAAATAACTACTTCATGTGAAGCCACAAAAGTATGAATAATATGTAGAAATCTCTCATCTATATATTTATGTCATTTGCACGCATGCCAATGGTAGGATTCAATATGTTTTTTGCAAAAAAAAAAGTTTTAATATAAGATTGCAATAATAATTCTAATAAGCTTGCCATAATTTTTTTAGAAGATTGTAAATTACGACAACAGTTTGCTTTGTGATGGCACACATAGTTTTCCTTCAATATGATGGTGTTTCCTGCGAGATGCTCCAGTTAAAACACAATGTATAGTCCTGGTTTTTTGAAATCCCCAAAAAAATTAAACAAGATCTTAACAAGTCACACAGGGTCCCATGCAAAAAACACATAATATTTAGACTGATTAAATAAAATAATTAATAACAAATGAAAACCAATAATATGCATTTAAAGGATCAAAGTTTCAAAAAAAAATACATTATATTTATTTATATATTTTTGACAGGAGCTAAATCTTTACATAATTACTTAATATGTTTTTTTAGTTTAGATACTTATTTGAGGTATATGCAGTTCAATAAGGAATCTTATCTTGTAGATAGATAGAAATCAATTTAACACATAAATAATAGTACTCCTTCCGTTCCGGCAGTTTCTATTCCCGAGTGTGAAAAGCCAGTGATGGATAGACGGTTTAGATACGCCACTGAGTGCCCCATGGGTCATCTTGTTTCCTATTCAGTGGAAGCTACGTACAAGCATCCCCATATTAAGATGAAGTAAGAAAGCATTAGTCATCTTATTTTATGTCTTCTACGAAAGAATGTAGCTCCTCTTTCAACCCGGGGCCCCCTCTAGGGAACTATTTGAGTTTTAGCATCGACCCCATTTCCTTTTGATTGTATTACGCTTGACTCACTTCAAAAACATTTCGCTTTCTATGCCACGCTCGTATATGGTTTACACTCCTTGAGGCTGAGGAATACCCGATCGATGAAAGAAGATGAAACCCTTCTATTTCTATAAAGGTATGGTAAACGGTTGGGGGCAATATAATAGGTGAAGTGGTTGGATTTTGTGAGCTATTCCAACCACTGTTGGATGTGATTCCAAGAACCAACGAGGATGAATACCACACAGAAGAATCAAGACCAGGATAGTATGATGCATCCTTGAATATTCAACAATTACAAAAAACTTTGAAAAGTTCTATATAAAATTGTTGAAATTTTAAACATAGTATTTATGAGGACATAGCATGATTCCACGTGCATACTAATTTAAAATGAAGTTGTAGTCAAAATATAGGAAGAAATTTATGAAGAAAATGTTTCATGGAGTACAAACTTCATAGTTTGCCTTGAATAATGTGATGTATCCTCAGATATGCATCCATTAAAGATCCATTAAAGAGAAATGCATTGTCCAAGTCTTGTAAAATTGTCCAATACTTTGTAATGGTCGTATGACAAATTTCATATTTTTTAGACCAAAAATAGTTTTTTAAATAAAACTAACAATATGCATATTTGACTTTTCCGAGGCAAACACTAGAATTATTTATATATTTTATAGGTAGGAGCTATAAAATTATGGAATTACTTAAATGTGAATTTTATTTAAATTTACATGTTTGTTTGAGACATGTGTAGTTTAATTTAAATTATAGCCGAAAAATCATTTAATATGTTATCAATAACATACTAATTCAAACAATCCCTAACTATGAGAGGAACAATATAAGTTAGTATGTTCCATGTTGCAATAATTGGCACAATCTAGATAGATGCATTTGGAAGGTACTACCACAAGCTACCTTAAGTTTACATGAACATTAAGATATAGGGAAACACTTACTATCAGTAGTCTGAAAGGAAGCCATCGTCAGACCGCTGGTGATCCGTTGATCCTTCTTTTAATCTCACGGCTGAGATTTCCGTCTCCAAGCTGGCCACACATGCAACCATAATTCCCCGTCATCAATTTCTATCCCTAATTAACAGCCCCTACTCAAGCCCCTGTTTCCGATCTCGCCGCACCTGTCCAAGCTGTTTGCCTTGCTCGCCAGTGCCCTCGCACCCATCTCTCTCCGCCAGGGTTCTGCCCAGCCCCACTACGGCCTCCGGCCTCACTTGTGCGTCATCCCATCCGGCCACTGCGCCCGACATTAACCCTGACCCTGCTCACCGACGAGCTCGCAACCTTCCTCGCCGTCGTGCTTATCTCCATCAGGATTGGCCCTGCTCCACTTGTCGTTCTTTCCTCCGGTCCAGCTCGTCGGAGCAGTATGGCGTATCGCACGATTCTCCCACGCGGCCCATCCTTATCCGATCTAGGGTTTAAGTCGTCTCTCCTCTTGGTACTTTTCAATCTTGCAGTGCTAGGTGATTCCTAACATAATTGTGTTCTGATTTTTGCTTGATATCGTGATGTCAATATGTTGGTTTATGCACAGTTTGTGGTTGTGAAGTTCTTCCGTCCAGTATGTATTGGAACTAAATTATCTTTATTTTTCTGAACCTAGGTAGGTACATCACACACATATGCCGACCCGGTTATTAGTTTTTGTTCCATTTTTTAATTTTCGATGCTTCCCAATGACAGTACATATGTACCCAGTGCACTTTTTTGTGCTTCTTTGGGCAAGAAAATTGCTTGCATTGACCAACAAAAAATGGTTAAGTTTGCGTATAGGCAACCCAAAGCATGCATCCTGGCATTGGCAGTGATCCTAATTGTTAATGCTCCATGCTTCCGGCTAAGATTAATGTTGACCTGTCATATATTCATGCTTCTTACAAATTGACATACTGTGTTTATAACAGATAAGCTTGTTAGTTCTAATGCCTTGCTTCCATGCACCTATTTTGGCGGACATCTTCATGTCTCGATTTATTCCTTCAATTCACATATTTTGACACACAACAATGAAACAGGCCGAAACAAATTGTATGCTCAAGAGTCTGATATGCGACACTTCGGAAAGCAGCCATCTAAGTCTGTAGGATTTGTCCCTCCCCACAGGCATCATCCTCATCTGTCCTAGGTATTGAGTCCTCTCATCCAGATATAGTGCCAGTTGATTTCCAGACATATTTATGTTCTCGAGAATTGATTGATATCTCTATGTGCATATTTTGCTTTATTCCCTTTTTGGGGGCTGATTTCGTTCCGTATATTATGTAGTGGATCAGTAAACCATCAATGAGTATATGTCTATTTGGTATGTACATGACACAAATATGCTTACCTATGTTGGCCACAAATTTTATTCGTATTGATTTTTTTTCAAACGCCCATGCTTCAAAGTAATACTACTTTTGTATCCAGAGCACTATTTTCGTGCTTCTTACCCATTCGTGCTTCCACATTGTAATACATATGCTTCTTAGGCCTATACAGTATGCTTCAATTGATTAATAGCAAGCGGTTGAATAGCACAAATTAGTGTTCCTTCTTAATCATGCTTCCTTGATTTTTACCATATGCTTCTACTATAGACATGTAGTGCCGCAACATAACAATGTTTCATGAACGTTAAAAATTTTATTTACAGCAGAAGCAAAATCTTCAATGAACGAAAACATAAACTAATGGAGTATGTAGTAAAGGAAGCGAAGTGATGCACAACATTACAAACAAGGTGGATGTACGTATTATTTGCGTCAGATGCAAATTTTGCTTCATAAGGAAGCAAGCTACCGGATATGATTTGTTTCCTAAAACTAAGGATCAATGCATATCGGAGGGAAGCAAGTTGCGAGATTTGATTTGTTTCCTAAAACTGTGGACCAATGCATATGGCAAGGAAGCAAGCTGCAGGATTTAATTTGTTTCCTAAAACTAAGGACTGACGCATAAAGGCAGTTAAATCCCGCGTAATCAGGGATCCACGTGATTTACGGAACCATTCCCAGGTTCGTTTTAGTGGGTCCTAAACCAGCAGATCGAACGTACGTTCTGCTTTCGATCTAACGGCATGCGACTAGTCTGATAGATCCAACCTATCAGTAGTCTGATGCCTGGCAGTGCCCTAACATATAATTTTAAATGGGCGTGGATAGAACTCAGTCGACTGAGACTGTCTCACTCGAGTAACATCAGCATAGTTGTGGTTTTACGAGCGGCACGACTAGATGCTGCAATCGGTGACAAAAAATGTTGCACACAGTGTTGCAAGCAAGGACAACAGACACTACAAGTGTTTTGACTAAATGCTTCAACCATCAATTGCGGACGTTGTGACCGGTAGGACCACGTGCTACAATCAACAAGGGGCAGATGTTGTGTCCGATGAGATGACATCCTTCAACCAGCAAGATGGATGCTGCAACTAGTAGGAAGATATGTTGCAAATGGTGGACTAAAATGCTGCATGGTCCGTTGGACGGTGCTCAGTCCAGCAACAGTAGTGATGTTGCAGGAAGTTGTAGTCTAAATGCTGAGTGAAAGATCGATGAAGATATTTTTTAATATTGACCCTCGGTGATGACGTTTACCGCACTGATTTACCATGACCATTGAGAATTTATTGCATACACAATTTTTGCTATTGCATGTGTGTGTGTGTGTGTATGTTTGAGATGTTGCAACGGAGCACGTTGAACTTTATTCTCGCAAAAAAAAAGAACACCCTAATTTCTCGGAGGCGATTACACAATTTCAAGGGTTGATCATCAGGCCAGCTCATAGCTAATTAACGAAATAATGTAGAAGGACTGGTACCAGTCGTCCAAGTAACGGTACATGCATGCACGGATCGAACGGCTTCGATGAGTTATTAGGTAGGCGCCGCTGGCCTAGTCCAGGTCCAGATCGAGAAAAGCTTGTCCGTCGCTTAATCATGGCTCCATTGTATCAGTAAGTATAGGTACGTCCGTGCGTGCAAGCGACGTGTCAGTCTCCTGCTGATGGCAACCGCTTTGCGCCAGCAGGGACGGCGCTACTAACCTTTCCATTATTATTAAGCGGCTGCCTTTTCGTGTTCTCGAAGGAGTCATGTTCAATTTAGTGCCGATCATCAAAGCTAAAGAAGGCCAATGATGATTGCGGTGCACTACTACACACTAGGTAGAAGAGACGAAGAAACACACCTGCATGGGTATGGAGTTGGATTTCTGTCGTGCCAAACATGCATGCATGCAACAATATGCTTATTCTCGCACCCTTTTCTCATGCACCTGCACGTATGCATGGTGATGTATGCAATGTACGTTCGGTTCAAGAGCAAGCTAGCTAGCGCTGCATGCGCACACAACCAAACCACTCACCGATCGAACTGCATGCCCAACTTCAGAGCCAACACCGCATCTATAAATACGCCTCGCCAGCGCCCCTTCGTCTTCATCCATCCGTTACTCAAACAACCCTTCTTCTCCCATCAAACACATTGAAAGTGGTCACTACGCCTTCATCAATCCATCCAGCACTCATAACTCGATTCCTTCGAGATCTCTCCCAAAATGGCGTCGACCACCACGAGGCTCGTCTGTGCTCCACTCCTCATGCTGCTCCTGCTCTCTGTGTCCACGGCCAACTCAGTCCAAGAGACCGGCAGCTCACTCAAAAGCTCCACCCAGAAGAATGTGTTCGTCGTCGACAACTACGGCGCCCGTGGTGACGGAAAGCACGACGACACGCAGGCGCTGGCCAGGGCGTGGAACGCGGCGTGTTCCTCGTCCCGGCCGGCCGTGCTGCTCGTCCCCAAGGGCAAGACCTACCTGCTCAAGTCCATCACCCTCTCTGGCCCGTGCAGATCCAGCATCGTCTTCAAGGTGAAGGGCACGCTCATCGCTCCTCCGAGCATGTCGGCGTGGACCGACAACGATAGGAGGCGCTGGATCTTCCTCCAGCGCATCACCGGCCTCACCGTCAATGGTGGCGGCACCATCAGCGGCAACGGTGAGATCTGGTGGAACAACTCGTGCAAGACCAACAAGGCTCTGCCGTGCAAGGGGGCTCCCACGGCCCTCACGTTTCACCTCTGCAACAATCTAAAGGTGGAGAACCTGAAACTTGTAAACAGCCAGCAAATCCATGTGTCGGTTCAGGACTGCAGCAACGTGCACTTGGCCCGGCTGACCATCACCGCGCCTGGCACGAGCCCAAACACCGACGGCATCCACATCACCCACAGCAAATATGTGCAGGTCAGAGATTGTCTCATCAAGACCGGAGATGACTGCATATCCATCGAGAATGGAACTCACGATCTTCATGTCACAAAAGTTGTTTGTGGCCCGGGACATGGCATCAGCATTGGAAGCTTAGGAGATGATAACTCCAGAGCTGAGGTATCCCGTATTTACATTGATACTGTACGATTATATGGCACGTCCAATGGAGCCCGGATCAAGACATGGCAGGGAGGGAGTGGATATGCTAAGGATATCGTATTCCAGAATATGATCATGGATAATGTGCAAAATCCAATTATCATTGACCAAAACTATTGTGACTCCGCCAAGCCATGCAAGGGCCAGAACTCAGCGGTAGAGGTACGGAATGTGGTGTTCAAGAATATTCAAGGGACCACCATTTCCAAGGATGCCATCAAGCTGAGTTGTAGCAAGAATCTCCCGTGTTCTGGCATTGCCTTAGAGAACATCGACCTTAAATTGGAGGGTGGGAAGGGTGACACCGAGAGTACCTGCCAGAACGCAAAATGGAGGAAGTCAGGAAATGTTATTCCTCTACCATGTAAAGGAAAAATTAAGTTGTAGTGGAAATGAGCTAGTTTAGCCATGTATAATGTACAATATAAAGCTTCTATGGAAATTTATTAATGAATCCTACTTTTGCATACATCATTGTAGTTCCTTTTGGGGGTCTATGCAAAGAATATGAAATGTGTTACCGGTCGGTGTTTTCTTGTTGAAATGAACAATGGTTAACACTCTTGGCTTCAAATGCTCATTGGCAATTAAGTTTCAATCACGTAGTAAAGTCAATTCTTCCTATAGTCCGGGCTTTTATATTTACATCTAGGAAGAGTAAACGTTTTTCAAAGCTATTGTGATGTTTTGAATGAGGCATTGTCCTATATTAATAGAACACCATCACTACAAGAAACCCTAGAAAATAAATGGAAATTACTGACTAGTCCTTGGGGATTGCTCTATCTTGTTCATCCTGCACATGTCAATGGCCCGCCGATGTTGCCAACACTGGAACTCGAAGCAGGAAACTGGAAATTTAACGATCTCTACTAGAAAGAATCAAATTAATCTAATAAACCCAGACGAACATGTGCAAGTTAGAGATTTTCTCAAACTTAGAGATTGTCTCAAAAACTGACGTTATCCCCATCACCCACAACAACAAATATGTGCAAGTTAGAGATTGTCTCATCAATACAAGGAATGACTGCTTGTCCATCAAGAACGGAACTCACAATCTTCATGACACCAAAGTTGTTTGTTGTCCAGGACATGGCATAAACATTGGAAGCTTAGGGGATGATAACTCCAGAGTCGATGTTTTCTATGTCTACATTTACACTGTATGATTATATGGCATGACCAACGGAGCCTGGATCAAGAAATGTCAGGGAGGGAGTGGATATGCTAAGGATATGTATTCCATAATATCATGGATAACCTGCAAAATCTAATTGATCAAAACTAATGACTCTGCGAAGCCATACAAGAGCAAGGAATCAGCCATAGAGGTGCTGAATGTGGTGTTCAAGAATATTAGAGGGACTACCATTTTTGAGGATGACATGGGATGAAGCTGAGTTGTAGCAAGGAAATCTTGAGAGAATATCGGCCTTAAATTGGAGGTTGGTAAGGGTGACATGGGAGTACATGCCAGAATGCAAAATGGCAACGAGGCTCTTCTTGGCACCCCTGCTCGTGCTGCTCTTGCTCTCGGTGTTCGATGCCAACTCCTTTACTTCAAAGGGTATGTCCCTCTGAAGCCAGTTATCTTCAAAGGTCGTTGGCTCCATTACAAACTCGAGTTTTGGAACGGTCCCAGAGTGCCGCCAGAACAGCAGAGCCAGAGGATAAAAATCCACAACAAAAGGCTACCACCGCCATACCACCTTCACTCAAAGGGGAAACGCCGCGACTGTTATTGATCCAGAGCACACTTATTCACCTCTCCCACTGTTGTTGACAAAGCCGCACAACAAGTTGCCAGAACCATAGCTGGTATAGAGCCTTAAAATCCTATATCAATGTTATCCGAATGTGAGGTCTGGCAACCCCTCCTACTCACCGGCGACAACGAAAGCCATGAAGTAGAGAGAAGTCAAGAGAGACCGGTGCTAGAAGAGAGAGCACCTAGGACACACACGAACGCATGCACACACACACACGCACGCACACGGAAGCACGCGCACACACATAGAGATTCACGAAAAGTAAATTGAACTCTTACTATGAATATTGTGTGTTTTGAAATCTTTATGGCATTGATTTAACATTTAGTCCACTAATCTTCCAGGGGCAACATGTGATTTTAGTTAATTGAGGGGTTGGGCCATATGACGGCAATGATGCATGGAGGGTAGACAACTCATAATATGAGCAATGAGAAAAGGAATCTACAACCGAGAGCGGCTATTCTGAGCCCGAGTTCATCTACACCAATGCATGGACGGTAAATTCCTAGATGACAAATTAACAATACTTTGATTTCATTTTTTGGAATCCAAGATGCTTGAGTGCGCAAAGTGATTGCAAAGTTTTATGGTGTTAGGACATTCAAGGAGTTCGTGGCAAAAAAAAGGCTCTCAAAGAAACTTTGAAAAACTGCATTATTTAAGCCCAATTTTATTTGTCTTGGCATGAGTTTCTCGAATGTCATTTGAGCATGAAAATCTGTACGCTCCTAGAAAACACAAGCGTCTTGGACACCAACAAAATTTAAGAGTGCTTTGCTGTGTATTTTTGTTGTTGCTATTTTTCTTGAACTTACTGTTCTTCGAAAGCATCTAAGTATGGGCTCAGACGTGGATTACCGTCTACGTAAGAGAGAAGAGTGGCATTTCGGCTTCTCTTCCCTAAACTTGTCAATTTCTACACTGGAATACATTAGTCGCAATGTACAGTCTTTCCTCGTACGTGGATTAATTGCGGCCTCGTTAGAACGGGAGAACGAATGGACGTACTCTGCGCCACTTCTTCTTTCATGCCATGCACGAATCTGGATGCGGGTGGTCGGGGTTTAATTTTGCCTTTGGGCCTGGGGAGTGTTCGTGGCGAAATGTACGTACGTGAAGCCTGCGGTGTTAGATTTCTGTGGGGACACACGATCCCACGTGTGGATAATGCGTGTAAGAGTGGTATAGGCGTGTAGGAACGTCCACGTACGTACGTAGCGTGCAGCTAGCACGTTTCAGTAGTTTGAACTTCGCGAACTCGACAACGTACGTCACTCGGTTGCCCTCAGGCATGCATGGTGGTCCACGATGAATAGTCTTTCCCCTGTTAATTAGCATGGGCTACACGATAGCTAATGGATTACCTCGGCTAATTGTACAAGTCACGGCAGATGATCTACACTAGTTCACTTTTCTCGATATGCAAACACGTTATCTCTTTCTCTTTTTTTCTTTTTTCTTTTTGCAGGAAGCAAACCTGCTATCTCAATATACAATCATGCATGAATAGAAGTCCACCTTGGAGTCAACATACAATTTGAAAAGTGTTAGACTGAAAGGACCCCCACCCCCTCCCCCCTCCCCCCACCCACGTGGCTCCCACGAGCGACTGGGGAGAATCCCTAGCCGTCGGCCCTCGGTCCCCCTTCCTCCCTTCCTTCCCTCCTCGCTGCCACCGGGGCGCTCTAAAGGGCAAAGCCCGCAGGCATCTTTGGTGGTGGGGCACTTCATCCTTTCGCCTGGCGGTGTGCTGGCGAGGGGCGTGGCGGCGGGGTCGCGTGCGCATGGCGGCAACATGGTGGGCTTCGCGGGCATGTGCGCGTCCAGGGCAGGTTGTCTTGTCGGCGAGGCACAGGCGCATCTGCTGTGGCTGCCCGTGGCCGGTGTGCAAGGCCCAGCATGGCACCTCCTGTGGTCGTCTCTGGGACGGATTTTGACCGTCCCGGCGCCCTCATCGCCGGGTGGGTGTCCGACGTTCTCCTTGATGATCTGACCTAGAGGTCGTGGTGGGGCGTTGCAAGGGGCAACGTGAGGAGGCTGGCAGGAGGGATGGTGGTCTACCTACCTGTCACTAGTGTGGGAATGTGCCGATCGAGGTCTCGAACCACTCCGCCACCTCCTCATTCCCCTGGTCTGGTTGCCTCCAGCTCCATCTGTCGAGGCGTGTCGGTGTTGGCGGTGCCAACTATGGTAGCGGTCTGCTGGGGTGGAGATTCGCTCCTTTGGGCGGCTGATGGGGGTGTCGGGTCGTAGGGCGGCAACTCTTTCGTGGAAGTTGCGGTGTTCGTGGGTGGAGCTCGCAGCTCGGGTGCGGACTGGTGACCTTGGTCGCGTGGGCGGCAGGGTGGCTCAGGCTCGGCGAACCGTGGTGGTGGTGCGGTAGCGCTCTTCAACCGGGCGCACCCTGGTTGGACGTGGAGTGTTATGTCGGGGTGAAATCCTTGTATGACCGTGGTTAGGCCGCTGGTGGTAGCGACCGTGGGCATTGTCCCCTTCTTGTAGGCTTCGTCGCGGTCTCTCCTGATTCTCCGGATGAAAATCTTGATCCTTTAGATCAGGTGGTGGCGGCGCTCTAGTGTCGTGTCCTTCCTGAAGGCACTACCTAGGAGCTCACAGTTCGTCGGTGGGCACCCGCGTTCTTCACGATAGCTTGCTCTTGGTGGAGGGCTCCGTCATCTTCGTAGTGATGCTTCTTGTACATCTGTTGTTTACTTCAAGTTAGTTTAGCTGATCTCCGGCACCTTTGTATCTTACTTTGGGTGTATGTGTTTGGGTGCCGTGTTGTATGGTTCGGATGTATGAGGGTCGTTGCTTTTATATATAAAGCGGGGCAAAAGCCTTTTTTGGGTAAAGTTCACCTTAATATAAAACCATAAATGATTTTTTAATAATTATGCAATTTTTTTTGATCTATTCATCTTCAATTGTGGCAGTACAACGAAGACCGAAAATAATAAAAATTACATTCAGATCTGTAGACCACCTAGCGGCGCTACAAGCACTGAAGCGAGCTGAAGGCGCGCCGTCATCATCGCTCCTCCATTATTAGATTTTTTTTTTATAATTATGCTATTTATACTCAATCAATATCTCACAACCATCTCCATCGGTAGGCCCCTCTTTTAGGTTAAAATTTGACCATAGATTTAACTTATAAAATGTAGGACCGGCTTAACTAGCGAACGTCAGCTCGGAAGCATAGCAATTGCGGAGGATTTGTATGGCAATTTATGTTGGCTGATGAAGGCAAGTTTAGTTGGAAAGCATGACAATTCCGCATCAGTTCAGTTTTTTATCAGGATTTTACCAAGTAAATTTTCCACCCTCGCCACAATATATATTGCCGAAAAAAAATGTTCGATTTGCCATCCCCTCCCGGCAAACGTCAGCTTAATAGCAGTACTATAAAATGTAAACTACTCCATGTCATAAAAATTATACCATTGAAAACTTCTTACCCCAAAAAAGAGATTAGGGTTTCTCTGCCTCCCGCCGGCACTACCGCCGGTCCGTCTCGTCTCCGGTGGCCTTAGGGCTATGGGAGCAGGGTGGATCCCGGCCCTTGCCAGCGGGAGGACTCCGTTTTTTAGATGTTTCTTCAAGTTTTGTTAGGGTTTATTTCCTCCTCAAGAAGACGAGATGATGGCGGCTCCCTGAAGATGAAATAAGGTTCTCCCCGCCTAGCCCCCATCTTGGTGGCGCGTCTAGCATCATCAATGGACGTGTGGAGGTGTGTCTTTGATGGATATGCTTGGATCTGGTCGTCGTCCGTCTACGTTCGTATGGCTTCAGGTTGGATCCTTCCGATGTACGCTCTTCATCAGCGGCGGTTGCTATTCTGGTGAGCTGGTTCTATTGGGCCTTAGGACGACGACTTCCTAATTGTCTACTACAACAAGTTTTCCCGGCTCCGGCGAGGGAGGGGCGATGATGGGCGTTCGCTTGCTTCAATGCTTGTAGTCGTCGCTAGGTGGTCTACGATCTAGATGTAATTTTTATTATTTCTGGTGTTTGTTGTACTGTCATGATTGAAGATGAATAGATCAGTAATTTTCTTGAAAAAAAACTATTTAGAATAAATCAAACATTATACTTTTTGTGGCACATATTTTATATTTCGTTAGTCAAATATATAGCTGGTCAATGTTTGATGTATTATACGATGGGGCCTGATAAATCCGGACGGAGTGAGTACTATTGTATGTAACAGCACTACACCTGGTACGGCGATACCTTTGGGACAACGCGGGGGCCTTCCGAACCATGGATATATCTAAGTTGGCGTGGGCACTACGTACGTACAGGGGATTGGGTATATACGTGAAGATTCAGATTTTTGTCGTGCAAAGCCTGCGAGTCGGACAAATCTGGCATGTTTATCTTCTTTGTTGCCAAGTGGCCATGCACACAACACCTGGCTGAACCGTTCGTGCACGCAGTCAGCACGGGTGATGGATGGACGTGCGTTTGCAGCTCTGCGTACTCCACAACACATGCATCCACGCCTAACTCTTGCCAAGCTAACTAAACTAGCTTCTCCATCACAAGCAACCCCGAACGACATCCACATGCATGCCGCCTATAAATACTCCTCGCCGGCGGCACTTCGTCTCCATCGGCTTCATCACTTGTACGCTTCTCTTAGCGAGTCCTACTCCTACGACCAAACACCACGCTACAAACCAGGCCACGTACTTGCACTTCTACTCCTGCTTTGCGTTTCCTTTGTTTCTTGCTGCTGCACATGGCGTCGTTCATGGCGGCTGCACTGCTCGTGTTGCTCTTGCTATCCAGTTCACGCATGAGCGGCGCCAGCCCGTTGCCGGCCGAGACTCAGCAGAATGTGTTCGTCGTCGACAACTACGGTGCCCGTGGCGACGGGAAGCACGACGACGTGCAGCCGCTGGCCAAGGCGTGGAACGCGGCGTGTTCCTCCTCCCGGCCGGCCGTGCTGCTCGTTCCCGAGGGCAAGACCTACCTGCTCAGCTCCGTCACCCTGTCTGGCCCATGCAAGTCCAGCGTCGTCTTCATGGTCAAAGGGACGCTGGCGGCTCCTCGGAGCAGGTCGGCGTGGAGCCAGAACGACAGAAGTCGCTGGATCCTGATCCAAGGCGTCAACGGACTCACCGTCTCCGGCGGCGGCACGATCAATGGCAACGGCGACGTCTGGTGGACCAACTCATGCAAGGTCAACAAGGCTCTGCCGTGCACCAAGGCGCCGACGGCTCTGACGTTTCACCAGTGCAACAATCTGCAGGTGGAGAACCTTAAACTTGTAAACAGCCAGCAGATCCATCTCTCTGTTGAGGACTGCAGCGCCGTGCAGTTGGCCCGCCTGTCCATCACGGCGCCCGGCACCAGCCCCAACACCGACGGCATCCACATCACCCGCAGCAAAGATGTGCAAGTCAAAGATTGCGTCATCAAGACCGGGGACGACTGCATCTCCATCGAGAATGGAGCCCACAATCTTGATGTCAGCAAAGTTGTTTGTGGTCCAGGGCATGGAATCAGTGTTGGGAGCTTAGGAGACGACAACTCCAGAGCCGAGGTCTCTGGCATCACAATCGACTCGGTGCAATTATACGGCACCACCAACGGTGCCCGGATCAAAACATGGCAGGGAGGAAGCGGGTACGCCAAGGGCATCACGTTCCAGAACATGATCATGGACAACGTGCAAAACCCCATAATCATTGACCAGAGCTACTGCGACTCCGCCAAGCCATGCAATAGAGGTCATGGATCTGCGGTGGAGGTCAGCAATGTCATCTTCAAGAACATTAGAGGGACAACCGTCTCCAAGGATGCCATCAAGCTTAGCTGCAGCAATACCATCTCATGCTCTGGTATTGTCTTGGAGAATATCGACCTGAAAATGGAGGGCGGCAAGGGTGACACAGAAAGCACTTGCCAGAATGCAAAATGGCAAAAATCAGGAACCGTTATTCCACAACCCTGCCAATTCCAAAACTAGCTAGAAGGTGGTGTAAATTGGACAGGTTCTTCTTGTTGTATCCTGTAGAAATACAGCTGTGTCAAAACTAGAATGTTGTACAAAAGAACAAGTCAGATACATAATGCAAACTATGTACTCTCTCGTATGTTTTACTAGAACATTATTGTAAATTCTCCCATATAAAGGAAGTTGGTATGCAAATATATATATATAGCAAAATATGCCATGAAATATTTACATGCCTCTCTGAAATTAGCAGAAAGAAATACAAATGACCAAATGAAAGTCTGAAAACAGGTGATAAACTTGCATGGACAGATGCAATTCTAATGTCAAGCTAGATTCTGATCTAGAAAGGAATGTTAGGATGTTTTGTGGGTGTGTGGGGAGACCGGATAGTTAGGATATTGATGGCGCAACTGAACAATCTTAGGAACATGAGCGTGCAAAGTAGGTTTTGCGACAAATTTCATATGAAGACAATTATTAAGAACATACTGGTTTTTAATGCATAACTGCCAAACCTTTTGGGTTTCCATGCTTAGGAAGCGACCTTGTGTGGGTTTCCATAGCAGCCCAGAGGAAGGCTCAACATAAAACATCATAAATTTGAAAATCCAAATTGGGTATCCTAAAGAGAGACAATGTATTTGGTAGCCAAAGTGTCTAGGACGGCAGATAGATTCTTAGACTGGTGATAGGGAGGAAAATTCCATCTTATTTGGAGAGAACTATAAAGTACATGAGCTCTGAATCCAGTATAGAATTGCTGGCTTTCAGTTACATAAGGATAGAGAGGGACGACAATATTATCCATTGATCTAGATATCCATGGTTGTCCCGCCCACTAAATAAGGGTTTTTGGAGGATCTTTTCTACCCATAGATTTTTCACGGGTTGTGCATGGATTCAGCCATTCAGGTGTTCCTCCATGGACACCCAATCAATACCATATGAACAAGGGGGGGCCACATGGCAGTGAAACATGTCGTATAATATGTCCTAATTTCATATCGACCATTAAATGGTAACTAAATTTTGTTCTGTCATTTGTTCTAGTGATCTATGCCAAACTAAATATTTGAATTGTCTATCGTGTTATGTGACCTTCTATCATTATTGTTGTTGTTGGCATAAATGTATTGTTATGGTTGTTGTCTACACTACTACATGGATATGGATATTCAGCAGGTATGGGTATGGGTAACATCTTTGACCCATGGATACTTCCACGGGTGGGCAATCGATGTGTTCATGGATCTTGATCAACTCAACCCGTCCAAACCCGCCCCATTGCCATCTCTAGTTGTCATGAGCGGGATAAAAATAGGCGGAGGAAGTACCAAGCATAGATGCCATGAACAAAATGTTTTCAAAAAAAAAAGGAAGTACCAAGCTTGTATCCTAACATTTCCTTTATTGCTTCCCCTTGCAGAGCATTGGAACAACATTTCCTGTTTTTCTCTATTTTGCGTCCTCGCAAGTGCTTTGTGTTTCACCCTCACCATCTTCAAACTTTAGATCAATGTTCTCCAATACAATTTTGGAGCATGGGACATTCTTGCTACAAATCAGCTTGATGACCTCCTTGGAAATGGTAGTACCTCTAATGTTCGTGAAGGTGATGTTGCTAACCTCAATTGTTGATTCCTGACTCTTGCATGGCTTCGCCGAGTCGCAGTAGTTCTGGTCAATGATAATCGGGTTTTGCACGTTGTCCATGATCATGTTCTGGAACGTGATATCCTTCGCGAACCCACTCCCTCCCTGCCATGCCTTGATCCAGGCACCATTGGTCGTTCCATATAATTACACCGGGTCAATTGTAATACCTGAAACCTCGGCTCCAGAGTTGTCATCTCCCAGGCTTCCGATGCAGATGCCATGTCCCGGACTGAACTTTGGTGACAAGAAGATTGTGTGTTCCATCCTGAATCGACATGCAGTCATCTGTCATCCCCGGTCTTGATGACACAGTCTCTAACTTGCACGTCTACGCTACGAATGATGTGGATGCCATTGGCGTTCGGGCTCGTGCCGGGTGCCGTGATGGATAGACACGCCAAATGGACATTGTTGCAGTTTTCCACGGAGATAGTATGAATTTGTTGGCTGTCTATAACTTTCACTACCGGAATCGCACCCTATGCCGACGGCCAGGGCCGTCGCATAGCCCTGACTAGCCGTCGGGACAGGCCTATGCCGACGGCTAGGCCGTCGGCATAGACATGCCACGTGTCAGAAACTGGGCGCTCCTGGGGCAGGTCTATGCCGACGGCCTAGCCGTCGGCATAGTTTCAAACTAAGCCGGCGGCAAGGCCGTCGGCATAGACCTGCCGCGTGTCGGCCACTGGGAGCTCACGCCAGGCCTATGCCGACGGCCAGGCCGTCGGCATAGTTTCTGTCCAGTTTTTTTTCTTTTTTCTGTTTCTTTTCAGCTCAATTCATTTGAATATACATAGCATATATAAGAAGCAGTATATATAAGAAGCAGCATCACGTAACAATAAGGAGCAGCATCACACAACAAATTCATCATCACACATCATAAGAAGCATCGCAAAGCATAAGGTGCAGAATGAGATGTGTCATCGGTGTAAAGAAGCCTGGCGGAAAGATCTTCTCTAGCTTGACTATCAACTCCGGTGCCTTCTTATGCAATTTTTCAATCACGTCTTTACTTACTTCTTTAGCACAGAGCGTGCTGAAGAAATGGCTTAGTTCGGCAAGCACTCGCCAGACATGCTCGAGGACATAGCCTTGAACCATCACCGGCATTATCCGCTCAATCCATACATGGTAGTCATGACTCTTCAGGCTGGTCACTTTGCCCGTTGAAAGATTGACTCCCTTACTTATATTCGATGCATAACCATCGGTGAACTTCAAAATGTGTTTCAGCCAGATAAGTACTTCCTTTTTTCTGGCGGTTTAAGGACAAAGTCAGCATCTGGCTTGAACCAGTTTTTTCGACCACCTGTGGGAGGCTTCATGTTCAGACGTGGTCTATCACAAATTCTCTGTTGATCGGCTCTAGCTTTAACGTTATCCTTCGTCTTATCAGGAATATTGAGGATCGTGTGGAAAAGGGACTCTGCCACATTCTTTTCGATGCACATCACATCGATATTGTAAGGAAGTTTGAGGTCCTTGAAATAGGGAAGCTGCGAGAAGGGGGTAATGTGAGTCCAGTTGTGTGTCTCACCATATCCCTCGAAGCCTTTGGCTTTGGCTTTGCCTTTGCCTTTGACTTTAGGCTGGAGAGCTTTTAGCCGAGCAAGAACATCTGCCCCCGAAAATGTTGGAATCTCAGTTACTTCATGAACAACCCGCCTTTCGTGAAGTTCTTCTTGTCTTCCCTATCTGGATGGTCTGGAGGGAGGAACTGTCGATGCAGGTCAAAGGCTACATACTTGCCAGCCAAATCATTCGCAGAGCCTGCATGCACACTAGGCATGGCATCTTCCCACTTGTACACCATCCGCAGAATAGAGCATAGCCGGGAAAGTCATGCATGCAATAGTGCAACTAAACTTTCATCAAGAAATTTCTCTGCAGATCCCGGTCGTATGTCAACGTCGGAAAGTACCAAGAATGATGCAAAGCATCCACCAGCGGCTGCATAAACACACCCAATTGCTTCCCCGGATAATCAGGCCCCGGAATAATGAGCGACAAGAACATGGTCTTGCGTTGCATTAGGGCACCGGGAGGAAGATTGAGCGGAATTACAAACACGGGCCAGCAGCTGTATGGATTGGACGACATACCATATGGATTCAACCCATCACCTGATATGGCTATCCTGACATTCCCAGCCTCGGCTGCTTCCTCGGGTATTCTTCATCGAACGACTTCCATGCTTCCCCTTCCGATGGATGTATGATTTTTTTTGGATTGTACCTTATACCTTCCTTGTGCCACTTCATCATTTTGGCAGACTCCTTCGTGATGAAAAGGCGCTGCAGTCTTTTTATAAAATCAAGATACTGAAGAACCTTAACGGGGATGGTTAGCTGCTTTTTCTCACCATCCTCACCGACCACCTCAATGTACCGAGACGAACCGCACTGCCTACAGTACTTGTCATCCGCATACTCGTGCCTAAACAAAAGGCAATTCTTCGGGCAAACATCTATTTTCTCATAATCCATAGAGAGTGCCTTCATGCTTTTCTTTGTATCGTACATGCTTTTCGGCAGTTCATGACCCTCAGGGAGGCTGTTAGCCCATACTCCCAAGAATTCTTCGAAGCATTTCTGGCTACAGTCGTACTCAGCCTTGACTGCAATCAGTTGCGAGATGGCATCCAGCTGAGATATTTTCGCACCCGCATAAAGAGGTTTCTTCGACGAGGCCAAGACATCCAAGAAGGCCTTTGCGGTTGCCTCCGGCTCCTCCGGTTCATTCTCTGAAGGTGTCGCATTCGCCGTTTCTGCAACAATGACATCATCTAGCATGTCCATGACCCCGTCGTCCTCATATCCATCGATGCGTTGTCGCATCACCTCCTCTCTACCACGGTCCTGCTCGGCTATGTTTATCGGCGGCATGTAAAAGTTTGGCATATATCCGTGCGTGCGAAGGTGCTCACTCATGTCCGTCTGATTTCTACGGTGATGTCTGGCACATCACGCACAGGGGCATGGTGGGATAATTCTCATTGGACGACAGAATATCTCCTTCAAATACACATCGGTTTTCGCGATCCACTCTGATGTTACTCGATTCCGACGGATAAAACCACTGTACATCCACTGATTATCTGCCATCCTCTGCTTTTTTGCAAGCCACACAACATAATTAAGGATTCACTTAAATTAATCACATCAAATTTTCAGTTTCTACCGCGTTGAATCCACCTACATCTCTAATAGGTAAAGATGGGTCATAATCCCACCCGAGGATGTGTAGATTGAGTACGTTCTCCATTCTACCCTGTTCCGAGACAAAATTTCGGCAGCACCTCCCCGCTGTTCTCCAGATACATGTCTCGGTAAATAGCCAAGAGAATGTGCTCTGGAGAACAATGGGGAGGCGCCGCCGAAATCCTGTCTCGAAACAGGGTAGAACATGGAGAACATACCCAATCTACACATCCTCGGGCTGTCCATGGAAAACGCTGGACAATCCGAAAGAGCTACGGTGATAAATATGCAATTGAATGCATATTTATCGATGCAACCCTTTCGGACGGGAGACGCCTAGGTTACGCCAGGTGACTTGAGAATGAAATCTAGTGATATGAAAGAAGGGAGGAGATGGACTTGTAGCTCACCCTCGGCTGTAGAGGAAATAGTCGAGCAGCAGAGGGATGCTCAGGGGGACCAACGCGTCGGACAACGGTCACTCCGATGAAATGCGACACCACAAAGCCTGCAAATTCCATCGCGACAAAAAATTAGAACATCACAACTAATAGAGCATATTTAAAACATTTAAACATGCATTCATTTATTTTTGCATCATGTAGGCAAAAAAACTAACAACATTAACAATATATTCATCATCGTCATCACATATTCATCATCATCATTATCACCTATTCGTCATAATCATTGATTCATCTCATCGAACCAATTTTTTTTGCAAGATATGCAACATATAGCATCTCATCTAACCAATTTTTTTTACTACCTATCTCACTATCTATCTAACTATCTATATAACTATCTATCTAACTATCTAAATATCTATCTAAATACCTATCTAACTAGCTACAAAATTACTAAAAAAAACACTAAAAAATACATAAAATTTTCACCTTCGAGAGGGCCGGCCGGAGTTGGGGCGGGGAGGCGCGGAGTCGGGGCGGGGAGGCCGACGGGAGGTCGGGGCGG
>NC_057808.1:514245068-514246176 GCF_018294505.1 Triticum aestivum | reverse complement strand
GTCGGAGCGGGGAGGCGCGGGCGGTGGCGTGCTCAGGGCGGGCGGCGGAGGAGGTGGGCGGCGGCGGTAGGGGTCGGGGTCGGGTGCGGTGAGGGAGAGAAATGAGTGGAGGAGGAGGGTGGCCGAGGGGATAAGGTTGGCCCTATGCCGACGGCATGGCCGTCGGCATAGGCTCAGCCCACATGCCAGCAGCTCGGGGGGAGTGGATAACGTGGACATATGCCGACGGCCCGGCCGTCGGCATATATGGGAGGCCTATGCCGACGGCTAGGCCGTCGGCATATATGCAAACCACAATTTTTTTTAAGAAATAGTCCCACCTCGCCGAGGGAAAAGCAATTTGACCTGTTTAAATAGTTCACTAATCCATACGTTATAAGCTCCGGTATTCATTAGGCTTATATGAAGAAAACAGACAATTACTGTGAATCTTTCAGTGCTCGGGCAGCCGGCCCGGTGCCCGGGCACTAAATGTTTCACAGTGATAGTACGTTTTCAATGATGAATACCGGAGTTTTTAATCAATTCAATTATTACATTTTTAGATTTTTAGTTTACTGTCTGTATGGGACCCGGTACCCGGTGCGACGCCCGTGACACCGGGACCCTGGGGGGTTAGGCGGTACGGGGGCCGTGGCGGGTAGCAATGCCACTGGAGCGTCGCACCGGGACCTCATACATGCCGTACAGTGTGCTGGCATGTCCGAAGAGGCGGCACGCGTCTCCGGGGTGTGCCCCCTCTCACGGACGGCGCCACCGCCGGCACCTGGAGGGGGGAAACGGACGCATCGGGTCTACACGGAGGGGATCTTACTGTGGCTTTTGCCCGGATGTTCCTCCAAAGTGTTCCTATGGGCTGACCTAACACGACCGGGTGGAGAGTTCCACTGGTCAAAGCCCGTCCGTGCAAAGTCAAAGGGCTAGATCACGTGGTCAAACGCTACAGGGTTAGGCGGGACGGGGCCCTGGGGGGGTAGCAATGCCACCGGAGCGTCGCACCGGGACCTCATACATGCGGGGTGTTGTGGTGGCATGTCCGAAGAGGCGGCACGCGTCTCCGGGGTGTGCCCCCTCTCACGGACGGCGCCGCCGCCGGCACCTGGAGGGG